>NC_083116.1:130821660-130868629 GCF_949774975.1 Lagenorhynchus albirostris
GACTGCAGTTTCTTATGGTGATTCCCTTTTTCCCATAACCATCTATCTGTCATGTATGATGGGGTCTGTGGAATGGCCCACATTTGTCTTGCTCTGGGAGCAGTAGGTCCCTTCTTGGTCTACTTCACTGTTCTTTGTCTCCATGGAGGGGTTCTTTTCATCAGGAATATGGCTAAGTCCCATTCTCTGTTTTCTTTTGCGTGTGTGTGTTTTCTTTTTCTTTTTTTCCCCCCCTCTTTCAATAAGTCTTTTTTTTTACTTATTGGAATATAGTTGCTTTCCACTGTTGTGTTAGTTTCTGCCGTACAGCAAAGTGAATCAGCTGTGCATATGCACCTATCCCCTTTTTTTGGATTTCCTTCTCATTTAGGTCACCACAGAGCACTGAGTAGAGTTCCCTGTACTATACAGTAGGTTCTCATTAGTGATCTATTTTATACATAGTATCAATAGTGTGTATATGTCCATCCCAATCTCCCAGTTCATCCCAGCTCCCTGCCTTTCCCCCCGGGTAGGTCCTATTCTCTTGATAGATGTGGACATATTAAAAGTTTCTGAACTTGAAATTACCAACTTTATTTGATCACTATCCGTCACGCCCCTTAGATGAAGATGGGTTGCTTGCAGGCCAGGAGGTCTTGTGGGAGAGGGGATGCATCTGAGAATGTATATCTGGAGCTCCTTTACCAACTTGAGCACCTCTGTGAACTCTTTATGTCTCTCTGGGGCCTGAGAATATCAAGGCGGTAGGATGTGGGAGCAGAGGGTAGAAGCAGATCTCAAGACTGCAGGGCGACTGTGAGATGGTGATGGGCTCTAGCCCCCTGACTTGTTGACTTTCCTTGGAGGGGCAGCCTCTGTTGTCTCATTAGAGATATGACAAGCCTTCCATGTCTTGGATTTCTGCCGATATTTGGAAGACTCGGTCAAAGTGATGTCAGCTCTTGTAAAGGAAGAGCCATGCATCCCCTCTGAGGACCGGCTGGGCCTGGGCTAGTGGTGGGAAGATGCTGGCGGAGCAATCCAGGAGGAGCTTTCTAGTCTGAGCAAAGACGGGAGGCCGGCATCCAGTGCTGGGTGTCTCTGCCCCTGTGATCCCCCCACTGCAGGCGCCTTCATCTCCTTCATTCCTAGTGAAACCAGGTGATGTTGGAAGACAGAGAAGTAAAAAGAGCCCCGTTTCTGTGCTTTTTGCCTCAGTGTGGTGGTTTTAGCTCCTGAGGAAGTCTAGAGGGTTAGGTCCCGAGGAGATCTAGAGGGAAGGTCAGGATGAGGTCTAGCTGGGTGATGAGTATGCACTGCAGACACGGGCACCGAGCATATGTGAGCAAGCCTGGGTACCCGAGCGTTTGAGGACTGGAGCCCTGACTGGTGTCACCTCCTTTAGGGGATGTTTCTTGAGCATCAGGTATGCTATCCGTCAGCACCAAATTTCTACTCTTCTTGAGTTAAACAGAGAGTAGACAGCACGTCCTCACCCACTCGTGTCTCCTTTCCCACTAACGTTCTGATGTCCCTGATTGAACTCTCCCCGAGGGACACAGTTCTGACCCTCCCTGTCAATCCGGTCACACAGGGAGTCTTACCGCCTCTGTGTGTCTTTGAGGGGATAGTTGAACATATCCTGAGAGGGACCGTTTTTCTTCTTACGTGACAGCTGGAGACAGGGTCACTTAATGAAACATTATCATTGGGCAGAATGCATTTTTCTATTAAACACAGACTAAGAGATGGGTTTCATCAATTCCACACTCTCAGTCCCGAGGCCATGAATATTTACAGAATAATCAATTACTTGCTGAAGAATTGAAGTGATAGTCTGGGTCCGAGTCCAGCCCATTAGTGTTGCTAAGAATGCATGAATTATTCAGGTTCCCATCTGTTCACAGTACCTTAGTTCCTACTGTTTCAAAATACTGTTGTGGTGGAGGATCCCTCTTTATTCATAATTCTTAATAAGCGGTCATCTAAGGTCTAGACCGGGGGTTGGTACGTTTTTTTCTGCTATAGGCTGGATGGTAAATATTATCATAGTTCTCTCATGCTGATCAGCTCTGCCCTTACAGCAGGAAATCAGCACGGCCAATACTTAAAGTACATGGCTGTCTAAGCGATGGGCCACATCTGGCCCCAGGTCCGTAGTGTGCTGGCCCTAATTTGGGTCCAGTATCTTTTTTTTTTTTTTAAACAGGTGGCAGTTGTGTTGCTTCTCGCAGATCTTTACAATCTGGTGGCTAGGGTGCTGTCTTCAGGGAGCGGACCTGGATGTGAGAGGTTGTCCTTCCCACTCGACTTGGTGCCCCTGAAGCCTTGCACTGCAGCGCGTATAAAACCTAACCCCTGCTGCACGAAGGCTGAGCGGAAGGCGGACCCACCGCGTCTGAGCCCTGCTGCTGTCGTGGCGGAGTGTTTCCGGGTACGCAGCCAGCACTCCGGAGATATATGGGCAGCACTGGCAGCTGTGTAGGGTCGAGCATCCCATATCCAGCCCGTAAGAGGCAGCTGCTGAAGATGACCTTTGCCCCCAAAGTGCCTCTCCATCCCTCCCACACAATCCAGCCCTGACTGCCTGAATATTTTTTTCTTTGATTTCTTTTTAAGTTTTTAAATTTCTGTCTTCTGTCGGAGCATAGTTGATTTACAGTGTTGTGTCAGTTTCAGGTGTACGGCAGAGTGAATCAGTTATACGTGTACATATATCCACTGTTTTTCAGATTCTTTTCCCATAGAGGTCATTACAGAGTACTGAGTAGAGTTCGCCGTGCTCTACAGTAGGTCCTTGTTGGTTATCTGTTTTATATCTAGCAGCGTGTATAAGTCCATCCCAAACTCCAAATTTATCCCTCCCCCCTGGTAACCACAAGTTCGTTCTCTAAGTCTGTGAGTCTGATTCTGTTTTGTAAATAAGTTCATGTGTGTCAGTTCTGTTTAGATTCCGCCTAGAGCCGATGTCATATCCTGATGGCCCGAGCACGCAGTGAGCTGCCCGCCGGGGGACGCTGCTGGCCGTGGCCAGTGTGTCCTGCAGTTCCATCGCTTCTCCCCAGCCCACCCTCAGCTTTCTTTCTTCCTCTGGACACTTATGTCTTTCTGACTTCATTTGAGCTTCTGCTACGCCAGCCCTTGATGTCAAGATGGTCTCAGGCTGGAGGGTAGCCCAGCAGCAGATGGTGTTTTAATGTTTAAAAATTGCACAAGTTTCAGAAACAAGCTCATACGTGTCTGCAGCCCTCACTTACCCCATGGATTCTTGGTTTTGTTTTTGGTCTTTGATGCCCGGCACATTTAGGGATGGAAGACATGCTTCTTTGCCACCCTGCCCCTGCACTCCCGCAGTGCAGGAAGGCTCTCCCAGCAAAACCACGTCATAACCGCATAATGTTTATTTCTTTGAGGAGCTGGAGGTGCAAATGACTTCTGCGGCTGCATCTTCTTGATGTCTGCAGCTCTGAACTTCTCCGAGGCCGTGACAGCTTCTATATTCCTTTTCGTTCACCCCCAGAGATGTCCTTTGCCACGTTTATCTTCAGCAGGGGGCATTTCTCATTCCCCCTGGGTTCACCACCTCTCCTCTCTTATACGTTTGTTACAAATACACCCGTTGCTGTAAACATCTTTTTTGTTGTTTTGTTTTGGAAAGGGCATTGCCTAGGTTCATCTGGGGACACTTGTCAGTGACACAGAGCATGTAACACAGAGGAAAATAGTAGGGAATACTCTTAAGAGTGTGTAAGTGAGACCACGGGTACGTAAACAGCGTGCAGAAATGCATGATAAAAGGATTGCTTGGGCGTGTACTTGCACGGAGACCTCAACAGGCTTTGACCGAGAGAACCAGCATCTTCCCAGGAGGGGCTGTGGCTGCAGGTGGGAGGGTGATGTGGGCGGGACCTGCCCCTCCCAGGCCCCTCAGCGGTGTCCCCTTGCCCCCTGTTGGTTCTCTGGGCGTCAGGGCTCCACGCCCAGCCCCGTGTTCACAGGTACCAGCTCTGGCCTCCCTGTTGGAGGTCTCCTGTGACGCAGCGCCCGGGGAGTCCCAGGTGTGGCTTCTACACAAGGTGAGAGGCGCTGCTCGAGGCCGGCTCCTTAGTCAGGGATGCTGCCGGGAAGCAGGCTGGCCTGGCCTCTCCCCACCCCGAGCAGCAGCTGCGTCAGGACCCCCTTAAAGTGAGGGCTGTCTGCGCGCAGACGTAGGGAAGAACAGCCCCCCTGCCCTCCAGGCTCTACCCTCACGGTCAACACAGTTTCACCTCCTCAGGCATTAAAGAAACCTCATTCACTTTCTTTGGCCCCAAATTTCAACTGGGACACCCTCATCCTTCACAAAAGACCCATCGCCACCCTTGTAAGCGAACATTCCCAGCATCGCACCCGCTGATTTTACGGAGTCACGGGAGGAGACATCTCGAGCTCATGGTGGGAATGTCCCGCGATGGTTTTTTTTTTTTTAATTAATTTTTTTTTTTGGCCGTGCCACGCGGCTTGCGGGATCTCAGTTCCCCGACCAGGGATGGAACCCAGACCCTCGGCAGTGAAAGCGCAGAGTCCTAACCACGGGACCTCCCGGGAAGTCCCCCGTGATGGTTTTTATAGCTCAAGCCACTGCGAACAGAGCGGTCGCCTGGACCAAAAGTCTCTCGAAAGATCTAGGTCTAGTCTGACATTTCTGCTGACAGTTTCACGCTCACATGCTCTTGGTGTCCCCGTGGTCCCGATGCCACTAGGTGCTTCGTGTCCCTGGAATTACTGAAAAGTAAGATGTCCCAGAAAGGCATCCTTTTGACCAATCCACCTAAAGAAAATGCATCTTCAGTGGATACGCTGAATCCGCTACAGTTGCTCCGATGGCCAAATTCAATGCCAGGACGGAAGGAGACACTTAGCGTGTTGTAGGGCTGTGTTTACTGTCTCAAGAAAACATGGTTTCACATGGGGTAGCTTCCTTACCCTGAATTGTATCTTTTCTTTTCCTTGTAGGCGGAAATAACGAAGGCAAAGCGGAAGAAGCTGTGAGAAAGATAAGAGAGGAAACCCTCAATGACAAAGGTACTCTACTGCCCGGTGGACAGATGGCTCTACTGCTTGGTCTGGGGGCTGCAGACCCTGGCGTGGGCTCAGGGACCCGGATGGTGGACGTGGCTCTGGGCAGCGGTGTCTCTGATTCTTGGGCTTTTCTCTGGGGGGGCTTTTGTCCTCCTTGGGGCGTGGAAGGTGGGAGCAAGCATGCTGCCACCGCGGCACCTGCTGGGGAGGGCGTTCCTTGTGAAACTGGGGCCCGTTTTCATTCCCTGTCGATCTCGAGGCCCTCTGAGGCCCGTGTTCACTCAGGAACCGTTGGAGGCACCCTCCGGCAGGTACACCTACTTTTCTCGGGTTCTTGAAGGGAAGGTGCACCTGCCGGGTCTCACGGGGATCGGCGCTGCCCCGTCGTGCCTCCCCGGGGCCTCCTCTACCTATTGAACCCGGGGGATACACACACGGCCCTCACATCTTTCCTGATACCAACGCTCTCCGGTGCTTTCTGAGCCCAAGCCTGGTGCCTTATGTTTAAAAAAAGCACATGCAGGTCACGTTCTTGGCCGTCAGAGCCAGGGTGTTTCAAGCGTCACCCAGAAGCTGAGAATTCCCATCTGTGGGCAGATGGCGATTCCCGAGAGACACGTGAAAACCCCGGACGGACGGGTAAGGCCGTATCTGTCCCTTTGTGTCAAGACTCCCACTTGTGGGTGTTCCAGGTTGACCGTCCGGCCCTCTGCCCAAGGCTGGGGCGTGCTGACATTCCCAATGTCTCCCCTGCCCTCGTGGCAGGATGTCTTTCATCCTTTTCCTTTCCTCCCCCTTTTTTTTTTTAAAGGGGGTAGAGTTGTTTTACAGTGTTGTTAGTTTCTACTGTACCGTGGAGTTCCCTGTGCTGTATGGCGGGTTCTCATTAGGTATCTACTAGGATGTCTTTGATCTCGAGTCAGAACACAGAGGGGCTTCCGCAGCTCTCCTGCAACACCAGGCAGCTCCTGCAGACAGAGGCGCTGCTTCTCTCCCTCGCCTGCCCCGGGGCAGAATGGTCCACTGTTGTGACAGCTGATTGTGTCACGTGGGGTAGTTTCCTACCCCGTCCCTAGTTTGCAGTGGCTCAGGGGGCCTCTCTCTCCAACGCCTTGGTCTCCACCCAGCGTGTATTTCCCGGGCCTCTAGCAGTAGCGTCACCAGGGGCAGGTGGTCAGAAGTGCTGATTTTCAGCCCTGAGCACGGGAACTTCTGCAGGCGGGGCCGGGAACCTGCATTTTCCCACGCCCTCCCCGGGAATCCCCCTGCCCCCCTCAAGTTTAAGAATCGCTGCTGTCGTGACCGCACGAAACCATAATTTCCAGACCAAAAGAGGAGCCTCGTGGGAACCGCCAAAGCGTGGGCTTCTTTTCATGACCTGAAAAACCGCTGGAAAGGATGAAAAAATAATTCACCCAAACTCGCTCGTGTTACAGCCCTAACCAGTCAAGGTGCCGAGGTTCATCTGGGGCTACGTGAGCTTCCGTAAAACGTTTAAGAGCTTCATGTGTTCTGACAGAGCTGTAATCCGTAGCCCTGATTGATGGGAGGAAAGAACGTTCTAGAACATCTTTAGACAGTTTCCTGGTGGCATCAGCTCTGTACGCTGCGACTCACGGTTTGTGCAGAAAGCTCACGGATTAAAGGGGAAACGCCTCCGCAGCAGCTCTGTGCTGGAGGCGAGGCCCCCAGGGCCTGCGCTGGGCAGGGCGGTGATTCCTAATCACCCAGGACGGTGATGTCAGCGTCCCTCTGGTCAAGGCTGGTGACAGAGCCTCGGCTGTGTCTGCTCCTGTGTCTTCATTTCTAGCAAGTGACACCAGGTAGATCCATGAAGTTTGCATCTGGGAGACGTAGCCGTCGGGGCGGACAGTCAGGCAGGTGCACACTGACAGCAGAGAGAGCCCAGGGGTCTGCACAAGCCCCAAACCCCAGCCTGCCTGCACCCCACTTGCTGGCAGCCCCCCCCCGCCCCCCGCCCCGGGCATCCGTGTTTATGGAAAGGGCGAGGCTGGGCGTCCTTGGTGGGTAGCAGCCCTGCGCTGGTCCTTGTGTTGCTTGGAGCTGCCCTTGCCCAGAAGCTGGCAGGGCTCAGGGAAGCTCAGGTTCCCCCTGGCCTGGGAGGGGACATGGGGGCCAGGGAGGTGTCTGGACACAAGCTGAGTGACCCCTGAGGTCTGCAGCAGGGATATGGTCTGAGCCAGGGTGAGCGTGGCCACTCCCACGGGGGCTGGTCCAGTGAGGGAGTGAACCCTTGATGACACACGCACACGCACCTTTTAAAATTCCTCTTGTGCGTTGAACCAGACGTGAAAGCAGCGCTGTCTGTATTTTACACCAGAAGCCTGGCACTTGGAAGTCGGTCCGTGGACACCGCAGCCCGTGCACGCCTGGAGGGGTCCATGGGACAGGTGGGAGATGCTGAGACCTGGCCAGAGGAGGATGGTTTGGTGGTGGTCCTCGAACTGTCGTTGCTGAATTCGCATCCAGCCTCGGGATTCCCCCAAGCCAAGGTCCAGCCAGTCCCGGGGGAAGAGGGGCACTCCCTGTGCCGGGCACCCGCTGTGCAAGGGCAGCGCCGGTGGGGACACTGGGTCTCCCTGTGCATCGGTGACCGTCGGTTGGCCCTCACCCTTCCTCTTGTCTTAGCTCCCTGCAGACTCGGCCGGACCCGGTCTGTGTCGGGATGCTCTCAGGAGTGGAACCCACAGCCCTGCAGAGGTGCTTCTGTCCAGACTAGCGGCCCTGCTGCAGCCTCTGAGGGTCTTGTCCCCACATCCCCCGGCTTCCCACTTGGCCAGGGGGAGCCCCACCTGTTCCTCGCTTATGGCTCTTCCGTGATTCTCTGCATTCTTCTCTCTTTTTTTTTGGAGCAAATCAGCAGATAGCCTGAGACTAGCAGATGACTGTCGAGAACACAGTTATTTCTTTTTGAAATTTTTATTGTGGTATAGTTGCTTTACAGTGTTGTGTTAGCTTCTTCTGTACAGCAAAGTGACTCCGTTATACATAATACATGTATCTATTCTTTTTCAGGTTCTTTTCCTGTATAGGTCACTACAGAGCATTGAGTAGAGTTCCCTAACACAATTATTTCTAAATGCCGAATTTCTCTGTAGCCTACCTCCCCCCTCATCTCTGTACTGACCCTTTTTTCTTAGTTCTTCGTTGAATGCTTTCTGTGCTGTACCATCTGCCTTTGACATCACAGTCAGTTGAGGTCACGTTTGGGGCTGGGATGGGAGGATACCTGCCTATCAGTGTATAACTAGTTTGGCTTTCGGAACGATATATTCGTGAGTATGGGCTCAGGAATCGATCATTTCTCAACCTAGAGATTTCCAGGGAAGAGACTTTTCATACCTTATCACCATGTATCCATGGTACCAAAACCTTTATTGTTCTTGAGCAATTATGTGCTGATGCAAGCTCTCTTATTTGGAGCAAATAGTCTTGCTAATTTACCAAAAAAAAAAAAAAAAAAAAAAACCCACCCCCAAATACCAATAAAAACCCGAACACCACAAAAAGAAACAGCAAAATGGCATAACAACGTTCAAATGAACCCAAATGGAAACAGATAATTTAAATACTTTTAAAAGGACTCCAGGCAGGTAAACTTTGCTTTGCCCATTTCACAGTGACACACGCAACCCACGAGGGAATTCCCTAGTCCCAAATCCTAGGAAATGTGGTGTCTGTTCTTTGTTTTTAAAAGGAGAAAGGCATCCCTTGCTTTGTGTCACTGTTCCACACTTTTCCACGGTCAGCAGTGTCTTCCTGGACAATTTTACACCTTTCCTAACGTCATTCTTTTAAAAAATCTTTTAAATTAAAGTATATCGTGTTAGTTTCAGGTGTACAGCACGGTGATTCAGTTATACATGTACATAGATTCCTTTTCAGATTGTTCTCCTTTCTCGGTTATGACAGAATATCGAGCAGAGTTCTCTGTGCTCTACAGTAGGTCCTTATTAGTTATGTATTTTGTATACAGTAGTGTGTCTGTGTTAACCCCAGACTCCTAATTTATCCCCCCCCACCTTTCCCCTTTGGTAACCGTAAGTTTGTTTTCCATGTCTGTGACTCTGTTTTGTTAATAAGTTCATTTGTATCATTTTTTAAAAAGATTTATTGATTACTTATTTATTTATTTTTGGCTGCGTCGGGTCTGAGTTGCAGCACGCAGGCTCTTCGTTGTGGCGCGCGGGCTTCTCTCTAGTTGTGGCGTGTGGGCTCTGTAGTTTGTGGCACGCGGGCTCTCTAGTTGAGGCGTGCAAGCTCAGTAGTTGCGGCGTGCTGGCTTAGTTGCCCCGCGGCATGTGGGGTCTTAGTTCCCCTGACCAGGGATCGAACCCGCGTCCCCTGCGTTGTAAGGTGGATTCTTTACCACTGGACCACCACGGAAGTCCCTGTATCATTTTTCATTGAAGCATAGTTGATTTACAATATCATGTTAGTTTCAGGTATACAGCACCGTGATTCAGGTTTATACATATATTCCTTTTCAGATTCTTTTCCCATATAGGGTATTACGAGATACTGAGAAGAGTTCCCTGGGCTGTTCAGTGGGTCCTCGTTGGTTGTCTGTATTATATAGAGTAGTGTGTATATGTCAATCCCAATCTCCTAATTTATCCCTTCCCCCGTCTCTCCCATGGTAACCATAAGTTTGTTTCCTATGTCTGTGACTCTATTTCTGTTTTGTAAATAAGTTCATTTGTACCATTTTTTAGATTCCACATACAAGCGATATCATATAATATTTGTCTTTCTCTGTCTGACTTACTTCACTTAGTATGACAATCTCCAGGCCCATCCATGTTGCTGCAAATAACATTATTTCGTTCTTTTTTATGGCTGAGTAATATTCCATTGCATATATGTACCACATCTTCTTTATCCATTCTTCTATTGATGGACGCTTAGGTTGCTTCCATGTCCTGCCTATTGTAAATAGTGCTGCTATGAACACTGGGGTGCATGTATCTTTTCAAATTATGGTTTTCTCCTGTCTTTTTGATTTAACTAAAAATGGCCCTTATTGACAGTTTCCTGTTTCCTACAGGCATCCTTTTCTTTCCCACTTTCATTTCCTTTAATTGAAGTGCAGTTGATGTACAATGTTATATATTTCACGTGTACAGTATAGTGATTCACAACTGTAAAGGTTATACTCCATTTATAGTTATGGAAAAATATTGGCTATATTCCCTGTGTTCTACAACATAACCTTGTCGCTTATTTATTTTATACCTAGTAGTTTGTGCCTCTTAATCCCCTCCCCCTATCCTGCCCCTCCCCCCTTCCCTCTCCCCACTGGTAACCACTAGTTTGTCCTCTGTATCTGTGAGTCTGCTTCTTTTTTGTTATATTCACTAGCTTGCTGTATTTTTTAGATTCCACATATAAGGGAGATCATAGACTATTTGTCTCTGTCTGAGTTACTTCATTTAGCATCGTGCCCTCCAAGTCCATCCATGTTGCTGCCAATGGCATGATTTCATTCTCTTTTATGGCTGAGTAGTATCCCACTGTGTATATATGGACCACATCTTCTTTCTCCATTCGTCTGTCTGTGGACACTTAGGTGGCTTCCGTGTCTTGGCTGGTGTAAACGGTGCTGTTATGAACGTTGGGGTGCGTGTATCTTTTCGAATTATGGTTTTCTCTGGGCATGTGCCCAGGAGTGGGATGGCTGGGTCATATGGTAGCTCTCTTTTTACTTTTAAGGAAGCTCCATCCTGTTCTCCAGAGTGGCTGTATCAACTTACATTCCCAGCCACAGTGCAGGAGGGCTCCCTCTTCTCCACGCCCTCTCCAGCATTTGTTATTTGTGGTCTTTTTGATGACAGCCTCTCTGACAGTTGTGACGTGATGGTGAATGACTTAATAAGTGGATTTTGAAAAAATGGACTTTTAATTTTGGAACAGTTCTAGATTACAGAAGAGCTGTGAAGGTTCCCGTGTCCCCCCATACCCTATGTCTATAGTTCTCTCCATCCTTAATATCTTGTGTTAAGTTCGTGTCTCACAGTGAAAGCACCTTATTGGTCTTATCATCCCTGACTAAAGACCTTATGTTTTTTCCGAATTTCCTTAGTTTTTACCTAATGCCTTTCTTCCATCCAGGATCCCATACAGGATGCTACGGTAAGATCTAGTTGTCCCATCTCTCTAGGCTCCTCTTGGCTCTGATCGTTTCTTAGACTCTCCGTGGTTTTTTTTTTTTTTTTTTTTTTTGATGACCTTGACAGTTTTGCAGAGTGCTGGCCAGGAATTCTGTGGACTGTCCCCCTTTCATCTTTAACTTGGTGTCCTGAGGTAGCCAGTGAGTAGGTATGCCTGGGTAGACAGACACTAGACAGGTGTTCATACAGACAGATGATTTCCTGTGGGCAATTAGAAGGTTTAACAATGCCTGGAGAAAACCATAAGTTGAAAAGATACATGCGCCCCGATGTTCATTGTCGCACTATTGATATACAACAGCCAAGACATGGAAACAACCTAACTGTCCATCAACAGATGAATGGATAAAGAAGATGTGGCACATATATACAGTGGAATACTACTCAGCCATAAAAAAGGAAGAAATCATGCCATTGGCAGCAACTTGGAGGGACCTAGAGATGATCATACAAAGTGAAGTAAGCCAGACAGAGACAGACATATATCATACGATAGCACTTACACGTGGAATCTGAGATATGATGTAAATGAACTTATTTACAAAACAGAAACAGACTCACAGACATAGAAAACAAACGTATGGTTACCAAAGGGGAAAGGGGGGCGGGATAAATTAGGAGTTTGGGATTAACATATACACACTACTATATATAAAATAGATAACCAACAAGGACCCACTGTAGAGCACGGGGAACTCTACTGAATATCTCGTAATAACCTATCATGGGAAAAGAATTTGAAAAGGAATAGATGCCTGTGTACGTGTAACTGAATTGCTTTGCTGTGAAACCAACACAACATTGTAAATCAACTCTACTGCAATTAAAAAAAAAATGGCATTCGGCGAGTCAATTCTATTAACAAAGAAAAAAAAAAGGAAGTTTAGAAGGTCATCGTGTCTTTTCTGAAGGGACGAAGGCGCAGCACAGCCCTTTGTGAACATTTAATGTTATTACTGCTCACACCGTGTTCTTCCTGTGAAGGGCTCTTCATTTCTCAGGCTCGGGAATGATTAATGTTAACCTTTGGAAGCACCGTCAAGGTGACTTCCATGAGGGAGGCGATTGTCTGCCTAGTTTCCTTAGCTCGTCTATACACACTTACAGGAATAATAATAGAAGAAAAAACCCACAGGGAAGAATTTTCATTCTCATCGTGCATCCAAAGTTCCATTTCCCCCACCAATAATTTATGCAATATTTTCACTCCCTCCTGCATTGTCCTGTGATCCTGTGCCGTGTTTCTCCTCTTTTCATTTGTGGGGAGGAATCATCGCCGAGGAAATTTATTTTGACCGTTCCCTTCTAACACACCTCAAGGCGCTCCGTGCTTTTAAACTTGGTAATTAGAGAACCTGCTTGCGTGACCGTCTCTAAAAGTTATTCTGGAAAGGTTACTGCCATGATATTTTTCCTCCTGGGGGAAATGAAGTCGTCCTTAGTTGTTATAGAAGATAAACATATAGTAAGAAAGGTTTTTTAAAAAAATAAAACTTGGAGGATTATGTAATGATATTTGAAACACTTAAATGAGACCCAGAGGTTAATGTTTCCCGGAAGGAGCTTCTCCTTCAGTGAAAAGGACGTTGCCTCTGAAATTGTTGTCAAGATTCTGATGAGAACAGCCCGTGCCCAGCTCTGCACACACCTGTGGTCCTCTCCGTGTTATCATCTCTGTGATGCGTGGTTTGGGGTGTGCAGAGCCCGTGACGTTATCATGTTAGAAATCGCTTCGATCCACTTTCTAACAGATACTTGGAGGCTCCGTAAGGTACTGTAATGCCTTGAAGATAAATATTTATTTTTACTTATTGCAGGTTTCGTTTTAAAACCTTTTCCTGAAGAGGAAAGTTTCACTGTCTCCTCAGAGCAGGGTGGGAGATTCACATGGTCCTAAGTGTTTGCAGGTAGCATTATTCCGCCTTCGTTCGTGAGAGCTGTTTTCCACGCACGTAGATTTCTGGGTTGAAAACACTGCCCTACCCCCAGGATATTAAAGTTGTTGTGACCTGGCCTTCTGGCCTTCATTGTTTCAGATAGGAAATCAGCTATAATTATTTGTGTTTATTTTTTTATTTTATTTTTTTTTGCGATACCGGGCCTCTCACTGTTGTGGCCTCTCCCATTGCGGAACTGTAATCAGCTATAATTATTATCATTATTTCCTGAATATAATGTGCCTTCTTTCCTCTTTTTTTTTTTTAACTTGTTTTTAGAATTTTGATGATATGCCTGTGTGTGGTTCCCTGTGTTTATCCTACTTGGGTTTAAAAAGCTCCCCGTAGCCGTGGGGTAGGAGGTTTTGATAAAATTTGAACAACTTTTAGCAACTATTTTTCAAATACGTTTCCTGCTATGTTCTTTCCACCTTCTTGTCAGTCCACAATCACGCATATGGTAGGTTACGTGACACCGTCTGACATTTCATTGAGCTCCGTTCATTTTGTCCAACTTCCTTTTCTTCCTTCGTGCTGTAGCTTGAATGATTTCTATTGAACTATCTCACGTTCACCAAATTGTTTTTCATTTGTGTGCAGTCCACTTGTAATCCCATCCTTGGACTATTGTTGTCCTCAAAACTAACTGTATTTTTCAGTTTTAGGACTTCCATTTGGTTATTTTTAGTTTACATGTCTTTCCTGACGTTCTTCCTTTCTTCACCCTTGACCTCCATCTTTTCTTGTAAATGCTTTAATTCATAATTGTTACCTGAAAGTTCTTGTCTCTTCATTCCAACAGCTACGTCATCTCTGGGTCTGTTTCTATTGATTTTTCTCCTTCTTGACAGCAGGTGACATTTTCCCATTTCTCTGCATGTCTAGTCCTTTTTTTTGTGTACTGGACATTGTGATTGATCCACTGTAGAGATTTTGCGTTCTGTTATCTTCCTCTGAAGAATGTTGAGCTTTGTAGCGGACAGTGATATCACTGGTGGGTTACCTTGGCTTCACGTCTTGTCACGATGAGTCTATTTCAGTTCTGCCCTTGGGCCTTGGATGGAGCTCTCAATCTTAAGATACGGAGCTCTCAATCTCAATCCTTTGTTCTAAGACGTAGCCCATCTCAGGATTCAGGGGAGACTCTGAGCTGTTCACTGAGCCCCTGCAACTTCGCAAGATGCAAGTGTCATCCTGTCTCCCCAGCACCAGGCAGTGGCTGAAATTTCTCCGCTCACATCTTTCAACCTTCCAGCTGCAGTTTGCCCCTGAACTCCTTGGTGTCTTGCCGTGTTTCTGCAGTTCACTAGTCTGCTGAGGTTTCGACGGGATTTTCTACTCGGAATTTTCAGCTCCCGCCCCTGTGGCCTCTCATTTAGGATTGTGTGCCTCCATTCCAGCTGCCCTAGGGGCCCCAGACTCTGACCTTTGACTCCTCAGCCCAACCACTTTCTCTCTGAGGTCTGCATCCCTGCATGTTGAAATTCGAGAAGTACCCTCAGGGTACCGCCCCCCGCCCCCCAAAAAAGATAAATGAGAATGGTCTGTGGCAAACCAGAATGTGTAGCCCCTCTTTAATAAGCTACTGAAGTTAGAATAAAGAACTTCAGCAAAACAGATAAGCAAACCGCCCTTTGTTAGAAATGATGATCATTAGCGTACATAGCTGCATTGTGTTGGGTACTTGCTCTGTAGCGGGTATTGTTTTAAATGCTTTACGTGTCTGGATTCACGTGGTCCTCTCCTAGGAAGGAGTTATTACCACTATTCCCTTTTTACAAGTGAGGAAACCAGGGCACAAAGAGTTTCGGGAAGCCTCTTAACGTCATGCCGTTAATAAGTGGACAATTTGAATCTGAACTCAGAGTCCTAGAAGGAACCCAGAAATAGAGCAGCCCTTGGAGATGGGGAGAGATGGAGAAGGCAGGGAAACAGAAAGAGAGAGGCGGGTGGAGAAAGACAGAAAGCAGCTCAAGCATCTCAACAGATGGGAGTTGGGTGGGTGTTGCTGGCCCAGGGTCTCGCAGGGACCCTGGCTTGTACATTGTAGTCACGCCTCTGTCAGCGGGACACAGTGGAGGCAGGAGAAACATGGTGGGGTTATAACCCTTCCTGTTATTTTCATAGCGACAAGAACGCGGCGGAGGGAACCGCATGTGCCCCAAGACCCCTGAGAGTACCGAGGGCTGGGGAGGGCTCTAGGGCCTCCACAGCCCATGGGAAGGTACGGCTCCTTCAAACCCAGAGCATGAGCCCATGAGGAAGCAGAACCCCGGCTGCCACCCGGGTTGTGTGTATCTATCTGTTATAGGTACATATCCATGAAGAAACTCTTCCAGGTTCTGCGTAGTTGGGTGTCTTCCTTGTAATAAAGAGAAGTCCTCATTTCTACGGCTACGTACGCTTCTGTTGTCAGGATATCCCAGGGTGTTTGCCTCATTTCTCATCGATGGCTTGTGTTTCGTTACCCCGTGTGTTCGGTGCCCTTGTCTTTGTATCTTAAACACTTACTCTTCCCCCGATGCCTTCTGATACGTCGTATGAGGAGTCAAAGGCGTTGAGTGCAGGTTGCCGAACAGCTCTCCAGGAATGTGGCACTGATCACGGCCACCACGAGTGGACCACTTGCCCTTGTCCTCCACTGTGTGTTTCCACGTAGAGCTATTCATCTGGGTGATGTTTTGGCCACTGGGTGACGCCGTTTGGCCTGCGGGGGACTGGCAAGGATGCCGTGTGCCAAGGGATGCAGGATGCAGGTATTGCAAGGTCTTGGAGCTCCAGGTGGAGACATCTCTCTGTCTGGGTAATCAGGCCGCCCAGCTCCGTGTGTCCTGAGCTGACCTCCTTACCTGGAATTCCCCTTCCAGGACTTGGCCGGTTACACTTTGGAGTTGATTCAGCCCTTGTCTTTTTCCAGCCTCATGTTTGCATCACTCCTCCTCCCCATGCCTGCAGATAAGCCTGGGCGTGGACAGGGAGGGCACAGCTCGGGGAGTTTTCAGGCCTTGGTACGCTCCTTCCTTGGCATTTGCGTAATCACCATCCCAGGCGTGGGCTTCTGCCCGCCCATCAGACGCCCGCCCTGACTTGTCCTCAGGGTGTTCCTGTTTCGAGTACCTGATTGATGACGCCTTTTCACGTATCCACATCGGAGACCTGCTGAAGGGAGCACAGGGCAACCCGTGATGGCATGCGTTTCCTAAATGTCCCGCCGTAGAAGCTGGCTTCCCAGCGTAGGTTTTCCAGGGGTGGACCTGTCACTGGGAACCTCGCCCTATACAACGACCCTCCCCATTTGGAGCGAATGCCATGGATCACCTGCTTGTAAAATTAAACGTGAGAAGACGTTAGGATTCCTTGAGGGAAACAAGTCGTAAAAAGCCCTGTGTCCTGGAAGGCACATTCTTTCTTTGTACCCAGTGGTGGTTTGAGGGGTCACCATGCAGGATCTGCTCACCTGGCAGGTATGTCTAAACCCCTTTGTCTCTCTATATGTTACTGTTATTTTTTAAATTGCTACACTTTAGTGTTTAGTACAGTTTAAAGTTTACAGAAAATTGAGGACAAAATACAGGGAATTCCCAATACCTGCCCCACAGTTTCATCTGTTATTAACATCTTGCAGGAATACACCACATCTGTGACAACTGATGAACCAGTATGCGCACATTACTAACTAAGGTCCGTAGTTTACATTAGGGGTCACGCTTGGTGTTATACGTTCTATGGGTCTGGACCAATGTATAATGACGTGTATCCACCATTATAGTAGCATACAGGGTAGTTTCACTGCCCTAAAAGCCCTCTATGTTCTGCCTGTTTATCCCTCCAACCCCTGGCAACCACTGATCCTTTGATTTTTGTATGTATTTTAATTTGTTTTTTTTTTAGCACCGATCCTTTGACTGTCTCCACAGTTTTGCCTTTTCCAGGAAGTCATAGAGTTGGAATCACAGTCTGTAGCCCTTTCAGATGGGCTTCTTTTACTCAGTCATATGCATTTAAGGTTCCTCCCTGTCTTTTCATGGCTTCAGAGCTCCTTTCTTTTTAGCACCGAATACCTATTTTTATAAAGGACAAAATTCCCCCTATACAGGATTTTAAATGCTCATGGGCAAGCCCGACCGCATACAGAGCTGGGCGGTAGGTGGGTGTACCCAGAGGAGAGGAGAGGGAGTTGCAGGGTACAGCGTCTTCAGTTTTTTATTTTTATTTTATTTTTTTTTAAACAGAGAACAGTAGTTATTTATTTATTTTTAAATTTATTTATTTATTTTGGCTGCGTTGGGTCTTCGTGTCTGCGCGAGGGCTTTCTCCAGTTGCGGCGAGCGGGGGCCACTCTTCATCGCGGTGCGCGGGCCTCTCACTATCGCGGCCTCTCTTGTTGCGGAGCACAGGCTCCAGACGCGCAGGCTCAGTAATTGTGGCTCACGGGCCTAGTCGCCCCGCGGCATGTGGGATCCTCCCGGACCAGGGCTCGAACCTGTGTCCCCTGCATTAGCAGGCAGATTCTCAACCAGTGCGCCACCAGGGAAGCCCCGCGTGTTCAGTGTTTGAAAACGGCAGCTGTTAGGTTGCCCCCAGAGGAAGGTCAGGGTGAGGGTGAGGCTTAGAGGGAAGAGGTTGGCGGTGGTCCGATTGGACGGCCAAGACTTGGTACATCCCCGCCTGGGCTGGAGGGCAGAGTCCTCCTGAACCCATACCCAGTCGCCGGGTATTCAGCCGCTTCACCCACCTGTGTTCCCACCTGGAGGCGTCTTCTGCTCTCTGAGGCTGTTTCCTCTCTCTCGTCTTCCGTCGGGGGGCCTCACGGAGGCGACCCCTGCCCGCCGACCGGCGGGACCACCTAGGGCCGGGGTTTGGAACAGCCGGGAGCGGCCGGATGACTGATAGCGCGTCCTCAGCTCTGCGGATATGGCAGTTGGGGGACCCTTTCCCAATTCCCCCCGTCCCCCGTAACGGGGATGCGCTACGGGGGGATGTGGCTTGTTGTACAGGTTAATTACCCGGAAGATGATGGTGTGGTTTTAGCCGTGCATCCCTCGGGCAGGCTATGTAACGAGAGAAGAGATAACAAGTGTGGTCCAAAGACAAAAAAAAAAAAAAAGAGCTCCACCTCCTGGCTGCTTTCTGGAAACGTTCTGTCTGTGAAACCGCGTTCGGGCGGCCGGTGAGGGACCCCCAAAGGCCACGGCAAGCCTGTCCCGCGGGGACCTGCTCCTGCCCTGAAGACAGAGGCACCACGTGCATCCGAGCCCAGGGCAGAAACATGCGTCCCGACAGCTCCTGGCCGCGGTCCAGCGCCAGGTGTGTTCGGCCCACGCCTGCGTCTGTTCCGTGATGGATCGACTGCCCTGGACGTGGCCGTAGCTTCAGCAGTGATGGCCCGGCGGAAACACGGTGGAGGGGGTCTGTTGGCTCTGTTTCTCACACTCTGGACCCCCCTTGTGCTTCCAGAGAGGGGACGTGGCCTGGGAGCTGCCCTTGAGAGCCTGTTGACCATTTTTATGTTTTGGGCAAAGCCGGGTGCTGGGTGGGGAGACAGGGTTTCCACCTGACCTGGCCGGGAGGTGGGAGGGAAAGTCCCAGGAAGATGCCGCTGCTTTTTCAGGGCAAGCTGAGGCCTGCGACCGCGACACTGGCCTCGTTCCCCACGACTAGAGATTTGCAGAAGCATCATCGTCATCCATTTCTCAGGGAGGGCTTAGCTGCTCCGCGGCATGTGGGATCTTCCCGGACCGGGGCTCGAACCCGTGTCCCCTGCATCGGCAGGCGGACTCCCAACCACTGCGCCACCAGGGAAGCCCCAAGGAAGTGAACTGTGACACCTGCTACCACGTGGGTGAATCTTGAGCTTGTGATGCTCAGTGAAATAAGGCAGACGCAGAGGACAAATTCCGAAGGTGCCACTTCTGTGAGGTCCCTAGAGGAGTGAGATTCATAAAGACAGAAAGTAGGACCGTGGGTGTCAGGGGCTGGGGGGTGTGGGCAGGAGACGGGGAGTGAGTTTTGAATGGGGACAGAGTCTCAGTTGGGGATGATGGAAAGTTTCTGGACCTGGATGTGTTTTTGTAACCACCAGCCTCTTGGCTCTGGGGTCCCTGGGCTCATCCTGGTGACCTCTTTGAGTAGAACCGAGAATGACCCCCTAGGACTCGAACTCCGGTGTTCTCCACAAGACGTGTCACCCCCAGCGGCCCTGGGAGGACGACCAGTCCCCGTGGAGACACCCCTGTCCTGTGGTCGTGGCCACGGACCTCTTTGGGAGGGAGCCAGCACCTGCTCTGTGGCTGCCCCTGCAGGTAACAAGATTCAGGTTTCAGATTCAGGTTTCTCCACACAGGTTTCCTCCGTGACTCACCCCAACCCCTAGGCCGGCCCCTTTGCACGTCCTGGGCCTGGCTGAGGTCCCCGAGTTGGGCGCCCCGTCCTCTCACCCCCCAGCATTTCCTCTGCGAGCTTCTGCACTCGGGGTGCCGCCCATTTCCCATCCGTTTGTCTGTAACCTTGGTGCCTCAGCGGACAGGTGGCAGGAGCCCCCTTTTAACCTTTAATGCTTCTGATTCAAAGTGGAATTTCCAAAGGCCCAAACTCACATTAATTTTCGAAAGCTCCCCTTGTAAAGCATGTCGACAGGGGATTCATAGCCAGTAACAAAATATTTTGTATTTGCAATGGAAATGCAGGGCGTCACCATCTCTGGGATACAGCCAAAATACGAAGAGAATTTATGTTGCTCTAGGCTCTCGTACTCGTATGAAATGAAAAAACAAAATTATGGCTGGGCACCCAGGGCGTGAAGTAAAAATTAGGAAGCACGAATATGAACGTACTCATAGTGCGCAGAAATAAAGCCCCAAGTGGGAAGAGCAGAGAAGCCACAAACCAAATCAGTAATAGTTTCCTTCAAAAACTAATGAATGGATAATCACCCAGCAAACAGTTGTTCATCTTTCATCTCAGAAGATGCAGGAGCAAATTAGTGTGGCCTTGGAATGAGAAAGGGAAAATATCACCCAATAAAAATAGGGTTTACGTTTGGACAAAAGGGAATTTATTCTTGACTCTGGGCGGTACTCTTTGATTATCTGTTGCAAAAGGATGTCTCACTCCTCAAAACGGGATTTTCCCAGATTGATGCAAATAGTATTGGAGATCACGCACAGATCAGCGACACGTTGAAAGACCAGAAGTCACAAGTCTCCCCCAGAAGGCTGCTGCCTGTAGTAAAGTTCCTAAGTACTCTTTCCAGACCTCCAAGGATGATGGAGATCAAGGATCTGCAAGCTTCAGACCCTGAGCTAAATCTGGCCCTCTGCCTTTTTTTGGCAAATAAAGTTTTATTGAAACAGCCACACCCATTCATTTACTTACCGTCTGTAGCTGTTTGCCCGAGATCAGCAGAGTGAAGACTCTGTTGAAGAGTCTGCGTCACTCTGTTCTCAGAGTGAAGACTCAGAGAAGAGACTGTATGGCCCACAAAGCCAAAAGTATTTACTCCTTGGCCCTTTGTGCAAAATGTTTCCCAGCTCTTGATCTGTAGCGTTCAAAGGGGTCATAGCCACCAAGCTTACTTTATGTGTTACATATACTTTTCTTCCTAACTGTGCAATTTCCAAAGCAAAGTTATAGCTCAACTTGCTTACTAACCTAGATACAGAATGTTTAGCTTAACTCTAGCAATTGAATAGACTCCCTGGTTAAAAAATACCCTCTGACATAATTACATCTTCACTTCCTTACAGAAAAAAATCATATTTCTCTCAGAAGATAACAGTAAAGCATTCAGGATCATTTACTATCCATTCATTACTAAACTTTTGAGGAAATTAATTTTGTAGCAGCAGCTGGAAGGGTGGCAGGTGGTCTGTCTACACCTGAAGCATGAATTGAATGGATAACAAGTGAGTTTCCAGGCCTGAGGCTGGTTGATTGGTTCTGGCTGCCTGATACTGTGAGATGAGAACGATGCTTCAGCAAGGGAGACTGTGATTGATTGGTGATGTCTGCTGTGGTCATGGGGAAAGGACTGTGGCCCATATGCTACAGTCTTTTTTCTTCTTCTCTTATACATTTATTTGTTACTTTTTTAAATTGAAGTACCGTTGATTTACAATGTTGTGTTAGTTTCAGGGGTACAGCAAAGTGATTCCGTTTTCTCTCTTTCTCTCTCTCTCTTTCTCTTTTTCAGATTCTTTTCCATTATGGGTTATTATGAGATACTGAGTATAGTTCCCTGTGCTCTACAGTAGGTCCTTGCTGTTTATCTATTATATGTATTGTATATGTTACTCCCAAATTTCTAATTTATCCCCCCCTCCACCTCATAATTGGCATGAGACCGTTATGACCTCATAATTGTCTCATGACCACAATGAACCGTAAATCTCTGAAAGCATTGGAAGCAGCCACCAGCCAGCACCAGAGCCATTTGGCTGGTTCTTGGGGGACGTTCCCAAGCCTTAGCCACTGCTGGCGTTGAGCGGGCACCTGACAACTGAATTATTTTCGAAGATAATCAGATAAGTTTGGTTCTTGCTTGCATGGAGTTTATATTATAGCTGGAGAGGAAGGTTAATCAAATAACAGGGCACTTGTCTGAGTTGGCAAAACTGTGATAAACGCTGTAAGCACCGTCCTTAAAGCAGCTACGTTAAAAGATCCGCTTTCGTCCCCTCGCACGATGCTGTGTCTGGTTTCCCACCCTCCTGTGCAGTTTCCTCTTCCTTTACTGCCCCTTTCATGCCGGACCCCTTTGTGTGTCACCCTAGCATCTCACACAGCACCCCTCTCCCGGGCATTGCATGCACACCCATGGTGCTGATTCTCCCTGATACAGTTTTCTCTGAAACTCCTGCCAGCTAGACCTCTGTGCCCACGCAGCACATTCAGGGCTGGATGCGACGTCTTCCTTGTCCCTGATTTGGTCAGTGGTGCCGCCACCTCCCAGCTGGAGGCTAGACGCCGGGCTTTCCCTGCTGGCTTTTGCTCCTTATCAGTCCTCTTTCTGCAGCCAGTAGCTGAGCGCTGTGTCTTCCTCCTAAACATCTCTCCAAAGCATTCATTTCTTTTTCTGTGCTCCTGCCACTACTCCACCTGTTCGCCACCTGGTCCATAACCCATCCTCCTGGCTGGCCTCCCATTTCTGGGCTGCCCAAGCAGTTGCCTTACCTGCTTAAACCCCTGCGGGTGGAGCCCCTCCATGCTTCCTCCCACCAGCTCTAGACTTGAACATGAGCTCTCTCCTCCTGCTGTTGACCTACTCACCCTACACTTCTCAGCCTCCACAGCAGACCCTGAAGGAGGTGTCCTAAACCCAGGTGCCTCCACTCCTTCCTCCCTGACCCTCTTCCATCTCGCCCACCTCACACACTGTACTGTGGTTTGTGTAACTGTGTCACCAATTTCCTAGTCCTCTGCATGGTCCCTGGCGCATCGTGGACACACAAAAAATGTGCTGGCCAGGAGAATGCAGGGTGGAGAACGTCTTGTACTTTGTGGGATCTCAGTGAATGGCAGATGTCATGACAATGATGGTGACAGTGATGGTGGTGATGAGCGTTGATAATGATCGTGGTGATGGTGATGATGGTGGTGATGGTGGTGATAATAGAACGATGATGTTGATGTTGATGGTGGTGATGGTGGTGATAATAGAATGATGATGTTGATGGTGATGATGGTGGTGATGGTGGTGATAATAGAATGATGATGTTGATGATGATGGCGGGGATGGTGGTGATAATAGAATGATGATGTTGATGATGACGGTGGTGATGGTGATGGTGATGACGATGGTGGTGATTACGGCTCTCTTGTCCACTGTAGTTACTCGCACAGGAAGTCACAGAATTTTGGAGGGGATGCCCAGAGGCATTCACGGGCGTCCTGGGGATGACCAGCCAGCTGCTGGGTACTATCTCATTTGTGTCTCTCCTCTACGATATGCTTTTTCCGCTGTGTTACAGGAGAGACTCATTAATTCTGTGGCTTCACCGTGTCCTGTGATGGTATCATATTTAATTTAATTGTCAGAAGGGATGTCAGGAGAAGCTAATTTGAGCTGTCTCTTTGACCTACGACATGGTATTTCCTCGATTTTTGCATCTTCTCTCCTGAGCTGAAATGCTGCAGCTTTTGCTCAACTGAGAGAACAGTCTTTTCCTCTGATATCCCCAGAGATGAATTAATTCATGTGTGTCTTCATTTCATCGATACCTTTGTCCCTCGATAAGGACGTTGCTGGTAAGAAATTTTATCTCATATCGCTTTTGTCACTTTTCAGCCTTGCTTTTGCATAGAGCATTTATCAGACATATTCCTGGTCACATGGTAGCTGGCTATGCTTTGCGTTGATTAAAATACATCTTTCAGGACAACATAAAAAAAGAAACTCCCCCACTACTTCTTAATTTTCTTATATTAGAACCGCAGTTGTAACCTTACCTCTCCATTCTTCCTACGGCTGGACTTTTCATGACATAAAATACTTACTTTGAAAGCCCTTTCTCAATGAAATCAATTGCATCCCAGATAACTTTTGCACTGGGTACATGGGCACTGAGACAGGACACTTCCGCCCAGGAAATGTAAGTCAGAGAAAATCAATTTTCTCCTTATTCTGTTCGGAAAAGAACAATCTGAAGGTTGCAGAGGGATTCGGTGGGGGGGGGGGGGGGATGGTTGCTCTTGTCTTTTGTTTTTTCTGAGTCCTGTTTTGTCCAAATCTGAATTACGTGAATTCTGATAAGCAAATACCTCCTGTCAGGCCTCCCTTCCCGCCCGTCAGGGAAAGAAACTTTGCCCACATCTGTTAGCCGCATTTCTAGTCCACGCATCTCCTCACTGATGCTTTAATTCGGGATGTGACTGCCGTGACACCATGCGAAGGTAATGACGGACACATTCTCGGGATAATTGACGAGGTCCACTCTTCGTGGAAACATCCTTGCTCTACTCAATGGTCCACAGACTATTGCGTGGCCCCTTCGTCTGAGTCTCTTCCCCTGCTGCCAGCCCCTCCCGGGAGCCTAGGGAAGCCGGCCACATCCGACGTATTCCTCCCCGCCCGCCTTCCCCCCCGCTGATGGCAGCCCTCACGCCTGCAGACTCTCGGGTCCTGCCTGCATTCAGCTTCCTTGCTCAGCCAAACAGAGACTGTGGTTGATGGAACTCAAAGAATGCTTCTCTAGGGAGCAGGGGTTGTGTTTCTGAGTATTTTAATTAAGCCCGTTGAGTCTGGGAGGGCCCACAGGACCTCTTCGTGCATCCCCTGGTCCACGTTCTGCCCTCCAAGGCGATGCCGTTGGCCATCCCAGAAGCATGGTGACACTTCTCCATCAGGCTGACTTGCCCATGGAGCTGGGCAGGTGTCAGCCACCTGTCACCCCTCCAAATTTGCACAACCGGGCTCTTAACCTAATCATGCACCCGTCAGGTTGGAACTTTCCAGAAGCCCCATCATGCTTGGCATCTTGGTTGCTTCCCTTTGCCTGTGGGCAGCTGCAAAGCTGGGGCTTGACCTGGGCATTACAGAGATGTTTCATGGCTCAGCCCTCTACTTCTAAGGAACATATGGTATCATGGGGGAAAGACACTGATGCCGATTTTGCTTTCACCCGTTATGCCCCTCCGTCATTCACACCCATTCTTTGTCTGCTACTCTTGTGGCTTTTAGATGCTCTGAATTGGGCACCCCCTGATTCTCCTGATTCTCCAAACTTTGGTCCACTCGCGCATGGGCAATAAAGCCAACCTCCCGATGCGGTGTTGTGGTGAAGGAAAGTGCAGCATTACTGCAGGCCCCAAACAAGGAGAAGAACAGGCAGCTCTTCTCAAACGTTCTTGATGTACTTGGACTTCCCTGGTGGTGCAGTGGTCAAGAACCCTCCTGCCAATGCAGGGGACATGGGTTCAATCCCTGGTCCGGGAAGATCCCACATGCCGCGGAGCAACTAAGCCCGTGTGCACAACTACTGAGGCTGTGTGCCACAACTACTGAAGCCCGTGTGTCTAGAGCCCGTGTTCTGCAAGAAGAGAAGCCACCACGAGAAGCCCGCGCACCGCAACAAAGAGTAGCCCTGCTCGCTGCAACTAGAGAAAGCCCGTGCACAGCAACGAAGACCCAACGCAGCAGGAAAAAAAAAAAAAAAAGTCCTTGATATAATCCATTGTCTAGAAGCTCACGCCTGTTACCAGCATGTTAATCACTCATCCCTGTTTATCCTAATTAGTTTCTGCCAGGCTGCTTGATGGATTTTCCAATGAGGAAGGCAAGTTGCATGTTCTTTAGAAACGTCTTAGTGCATAAGGGCACAGGAAACTTCTGTTGAACGAAAGGTGATGACCCAAGGATATCTGAAAATCCATCCCATCATCTGAACACATAACAATGAGACTGGAAAGGTCAGATGCAAAATGCAACAGGAAAACGACTGCCCCTCGGTTTGTAATGCCGGAATCGGCGTGTCAGGCACAGTCTTTGCCCCAAGCAAATAATCCGAAGGTGACGGCTCTTGACTCTGTGGGCTGTGGGTTCAGTTTGCTCAGAGTCTTTTCTGCCAAGTACAGGATGCTGCGGTCCTTGTAGCAGACAGTGTTTTCATACGTTGTGACTGCAAAATAGGGATCCAGGGCAGGAGTCTTCCTGTTATTTTATTTATTGCAAGGAACGCAATTAATAAACTTTTTATACACACACGCACACACACACGCACACACACACCCCATCTCTTCTTTATCCATTCCTCTGTCGATGGACATTTAGGTTCTGAGGGTGGGTCTTTAATCCAGTATAACTGGTGTCATTATAAGAACAGAAGACACAGAGAGAGAGACACTGAAAGGAGAAGCCATGTGACGATGCAGCAGAGATTGGAGAGATGTGTCTACAAGCCAAGGACCAGCAAGGATGGCCAGCAGCCCCCGGATTCTGGAGAGGAACCTACAACAGATTCTCCCCTGGAGCCTCCGGAAGGAACCAGCCCTGCCCACACCTTAATCTGAGACGTCTGGTCTCCAGAACTGAGAGAAGGTACTTTTCTGTTGGTTTCAGCCATCTGGTGTGTGGTCACGTGTGATGGCGACCCCGGGGAGACTAATACAGGTGTACGTACTCAGTGGCTCGTCAAACTGCATGGCTTGGCCGCGTCGGTGTTCAGGGCAGTAATGTTACGTGAAGGACATCCAGTGAGTGCTCGCCATTTCTCTGTGTTCTCGGGGGGGAATCCACTGCGTTGCTCTCCCAGACACACCATGTGTGATGTTTGATGTTGGCTGTTAGACTCACTGGGCTGAAATGCTTACCCTCCATCGTCCTCCGACGACCTTCCATCTACAGAGCAGGCTCTGGTTGGTTAGCGGGATGCAGCGTATCAGGGGCTTTCAGGTCTGTCTTCTCACTCAATGCTCTGCAGATGTTGAGAGAAAGGCCCTGTTAATATCCCACTTTATCAACCGTGGGAACTCTGGGGCTCCTGTGATGATGAATAAGGGGGTGGGCTTTTATACCCAGATCTTCTGCCCTCCCTAATCAACAAGTGCTTCCTCAACCTGGCTGTGCAGCCAGTTCAGTCCAGACAGCCCATAAAAACACACATTCCTGGGCCCCGTCCTCTGAGAGTGACCTGGGTAGATATCCGGTTGACAGTATTTTTAAGAAGTTCCTCCAATGATTCTATCGCTGGCCCCACAGAGAGGCGCTCAGGGAAAACACTGAGATTGTTTGCAATTTCGTCATCGCCTCTCTGGGTTAACAAGAGCCTTGGTCTCATTTCTGGAAGAAGGAAAGAATTCAAGAACCGTTTTCTTTGCACGTGCATTATGCCGGATATTCAAGCACAGTGTTACAAAAAGTAAGATGAGTGTTTATTTGCATGTCCCGTGACACATCAGACATGGTTTCAGGAATCAGTTTGCAACAGCACGGAAATCATGGACCAGCTTGAACTGGCTTTGCCTCCTTAAATAGGTGGTTGATTAATCAAACTGAAACAGCACCAGCTTCACCTGGTTTCGCCTCATTTAATAGGTCGTTGATTCATCAATACCCGAGTTATTTTACAGAGACAGCACTGCCCATGCTCAAGACGGGACCCCATGTTACTAGGGTGATCTCGGAGCCAAGAATCTTCAGTCTACACAACTTAAGGACTAGAAATGTTACCACTGGAGCCCTTTACGAAGCGAGAACTCCTTCAATAAGGAAAATCTGGCCTCCAGCTGCAGGAGTAGCTCATATGGCCTGATTGGAGACTAGCCAATCAGCTTCCAAGCTAGAAACTCCCTGACCCCTTAAAGTTCACTGCGGACGCCGAGTTGTGGAGACGCATTTGCGAGTTTGGGCTGCTGGTGGTTGAGCTGACGGTGAATCTCTTCGTCTTCTGGGAAAGCTTGTGCCATTGCATTGGCTTCTGTGCACGTCGGGCGGTGAGCCTTTGCTCGGTGACAAGTCTTGGGGGCGCTCATCACATGCTGAGTCACCTAAAGATACTGCATCTCGGTCAGTGTGCCCACCACCAGCCCCACCGGCCGGGTGAGAGGTCTGAGACGTGTGTGCAGGAGGGATGACAAGACGCTGGTGCCGTTTTTCATGACGCTGTGGAGTAGGATCCTGTACCGTCAGTGGGATGCAAAGGTAAGAGTGCGGGTGCCTTTAGGTGTGCAGCCTGGGCTGGATTTCCACGTGCTTTTCTACAGAGGCACGTTCAATCCCGTTCAGCTTCACGGAGGGAAGGGAGGCTTACACTCTCCCTAGTTCAAATAGGGTCACCCCCCGGAAAAAGCAAGAACAATTAAGACTCCAACAGCAGTCTCCACGAATTGTTGCCAAACTTGAATCTGGTGGAGCTGGATGGAATATGACACCCCAAAGCCTCCTGCACCCACCTGCCCATCTTTGTTTTGTGCCCCATGTTTTCCATCCAGCCCAGGCTGTGGTCACCCATGGACTTGGTCTGACAGCCGTGGGAGAGAAATGGGCTGAATTCTTAATGAGTTGCACCATTGTCAGAGCAAGGTGGGGAATCCAGGCTAAATACCATCTGGAAATGAAGATGCAGTTTTCTAATTACTGGAATCGTATGTCTTTCGATGTATCAGTTTGAGGGGAAATTGTGATGTTTTTAGCTCACTTTGCCATTTGTGCTGTTTTTGGAAATCTGTAAAAATACTGAATCAAGTTCACCTGAAACTAATAGACTATACAGCAACTATAGTTCAATTAGAAAACCCTGTAGCTTTTAAAACCTAAAGGTAACTGATTAAGACCTGAAACTTTCCTAAGACAGTGTATTATCCTAGCAGAGTAGCTGGACTTAACACTTTCCTGTTGCCTGTATCATAATCTTATATGGGGCCTTTGGCTGCGTGTGTTAAACATTTCCCAAAGATGGGTCCCATCTGCCCTTCCTGACCCTCCCCCCGCCGAAAAGCCATTCTGGTTGAGTATCTGGTGAAAATCTGCCTTTGAAGCAAGGCACTGCCCTTCTCTTCCATGCTTCCAATTCCCCATCAGAGCCTCAGCCCACGGGCTGTGTTCCCCAGCAAGTAACTAATAGACGATTCTCCATGACTCAGTTTCTCCGAGTCCAAATCTGGTCACCCCAGACCTTCTCTGCAGATGCATTTAACACGGAGAAGACTCTACCGCGTTTCATGTTTTATGTCCACATGCTTCTCCTGTGTAAGTCCCCTGAGGGCAGGGTCTGCGCCGCCTGGGGTACACGGGGAAATTCAGAGGATGCTCAGCTACCCAAGCCTGTTCGCTAGCCGCGTCGAGGGCGGCGCTTGCAGATAATTGTTACCAAAGCAAACCCGAGTCCCGTGCTCAGCGAAGCCCAGCTCCTGACCCTGGGTTGTGGTGAAGGAAAGAGCAGCGTTTGTCTGCAAGACGCCCCACGTGCGGCCAAGTCTAGAGAAGGGCGGCTCGCGCTGAAGACGCGAACTCCCCGAGGGCCTTCAGGGAAAGGCTTTTAAACCAGGGCGAGGGAGAGGGTTTCGGGTGCGAGGTCAGCTCGTGGACCTTCTTCGGCTTGGTTGGTGGGGGACCAGGCGTCCGCGTCGTCAACCTTCTGATTGCAGCCACCTGGGGTCTCCGTGCTGGTGGGCGGCACGCAGGTAACTTCTCCCACCTGGTGGGGCTTTCAGTCTCTGCAAAGGGACGCGGCTCAGAATCTGATCTGTAGCCCTTAGGGAGGAACTGAAAGCCCTTGACTCTGTTTAATGGCTAAACTATTATTGTCTTGCGTGACTGTGTTCCTTTGTTTGCATATTTTCTCACTTCTCTGATTGAATTTGCTCTCTGGAGATCGCGGAAGGCCTAGGAGGGTAAAGCTTTCCTTAGAAACAAGAGGCCGGGGACGTGGGGGGAGGGGTCCATCCCCCGGTCTGTGACAACGTCCATAAGTTGTATATTCATGTTCTCATACTCAGGCAACATTAGCTGCTTCCCCAGCCAGTGCTCCCAGAGAGAAGGTGCCTTTTATCCCATGAAGAAAAAGGGGACTTTTTTTTCCAGTAGAGTTTAATTTTTTTCCCGTCTCTTGTTCGTAGAGACTGGTCTCTGTTCCTTTTTGTCAGCTCCCACCACCCCCCATCTTTTATTTTTTTTTTAATCTGTCCCCTGGGGTCCGTCCGTTTCATCCTTGATTTGTTTCCTCTTGCAGTTGTATCCCCTGCCTCAGATCAGGGTCTTTCTCCTTCCATGGCTGCATCTTTGTTTTCCCTGACTTCTGTTTTTGTGTTTCATGGGTGGAAACATGGAGGGGTGGATTAGCTGCCCCTCATTTCCGTTCAGGTAAATGCCACTCCTGTGTCCAGTACGCTTTGTCAGCAGAGATGGAATGGCATTTGGCTTAAAAACGCCTCATAAGTTCAACATTTCCCTGCTACAGGAAAAGCGTTAATCACCATTACAATGTTCCCCAGAGTGGCCGGCTGAATCCTCCCCCTATTTGCCCAATTATTAACCAAAACATCACTCCTTTTTTGCCTGGTATGACAACAAAAGCGATAGTTTTATTTGGCGAGATTTTAAAATCAAGATGGGAATAAGTTACACAGTTAATGTGACATAGGCTAAGGGAGCTATAATATGACACAGAAGGGTTTGTTACAGTGGAACACACTTACGTTTTGTTTTATAAGAGATACAATTGACCAGAAGGAACTAGGAAGGAAAAACATCAAAACCACCAGGCGGGGCTTGTAGACCCCACGTAACAAACCGTTCTTCAGGGTTGGGCTCCCTCTGCAGACACAAGGCCACTTCGTTTCTGGGCCTGGAGCGTCCCTCAGAGTTAGCAAGGATGCTGGCTGAGGTCGATAGGAAACATTCTGCAGAGTTCTGCATGTCCACGATAAGGATACTCTTTATTCTTCCCTGGGTATAAAAGGGTTGTGGGTTTCTCTTGGCGAAAGGTCAGTTCTCTGCTCTCCACATGGAGAGCTCCTTGTTCAAGAAATAGGTTTAAGGCGGGAGTTCCCCGGGGGTCCCGTAGTTAGGACTGCATGGTTCCACTGCAGGGGGCAGGGGTTTGATCCCTGGTCGGGGAGCTAAGATCCTGCAAGCCACGGCCAAAAAAAAGAAAAAGAAAAGAAATAGGTTTAAAAGAAGATGATTTCATTCTGCCATCATGGGCTCATGACAGGGACTCCGAAGTCTTATGAGTCATCTGAAATCATGTGCATAAGTTTGTGTCTTGCAAGTAAATATAATGCTAACTGTCCAGGCATTGGTGGTTTCCGCTTAGGAGTAAACGGTTGTTTACGTATCATGTGTTATTAACATATAGTACACAAGCCAAATGAGCATCTTCCGAGAGTTTTCACGAAAGATGGTGATTCTTTGCTTCATGAGAACTCGGCTGCACAGGTAGCTGGCAACGGTCCTGACCTTCAGCTGTGCCCTCAGGCAAGCAGGTCACTGTGTTCCCCGCCTGGGTCCTTGGTCTCTCTAATCAGTAGAAATGGATTAGAAGGCAGATGAGGAATTCAGGGGAGGCTGTCTTGGGACTTGTCCTGCAGCGGGAGGGAGTGAAAACAAGTAACAGGTGCTTTGCTCATTCCCTGAGCTGGTTCCTTAATGGGCTGAGGGTGGGAGTAGTTGGGTGGGTTGGGATGGAGGGATGGCTTAGGGGGTCTGCCCACCCCTCGGTGGTGCTGTGCGCAGGAATCACGCGCAGGACCCTGCTTTTGCTCCAACACCTCAGAAATGGCAGTTGGGGTTTGGTCTTTTTGTATCTTATTGTTTGTAATTTCCCACAGCTGTGTGCGGTTATTTTTAGTCCCTTCTAGTTTCTTTGTATCTTGCTGCTGGAGGAGAGGTGTGTCCAGGTGCAAGCCCTGCAGTAAAGGGTCCCAGCTCCCAGCCCATCTCAACTGCAGTTCCCACAATTTCAGGAAGGGGCATCATGGGTATTGTATACAGTCGGTTCTGGATGTCAGTGCAGTGATTGTTTACAGCCGGTTGTGGATGCCACCGTGCTTATTCTCACCTCCTGGTTATAGGTCACGGCTGGTTTTGCGTCGTCCTTTCCCACTGAGTTTGCCATGTGGTGTCGGTTAGTGATGTTGCAAGCTGTGAGCGTTCGTATGGACATTTTGGGGCCAAAGGATACGAATGCTTTCTGATTCAAATACAAATCACATAAATGTGACCTTAGCATGGGATTGCTTGCAGGGCGTGTACCTGTGCAAATGTACTCTATCATGTCTTCACGGGGCTTTAACACTTTATCCCATAACTCAAATTTTCACACTTAAATCGCACTTTGTTTTTGATTGACCCTAAAATGAAGTTTGCTGGTGTATTCCACAAATTGCTATATGGGACCTGCAGGTGTGCTGATTGCTATAATTTTTAAAAGCGTTTGTAAAATCGTGATGTATCTGTTTGCTCGGGCTGCCATAAAATGCCCCAGACTGGGGGCGCTTTTAAACATCAGGCATGTGTCTCTCTCCCAGTCTTGGAGGCTGGAATCTGAGATCCAAGGGTCAACAGGGCTGGTCCCTCCTGAGGTCTCTCTCTTGGGCTTGTAGCCGGCCTCTCCTCCCTGTGTCCTCACAGGGTCGTCCCTCTCTGCGCGTCTGTGTCCTAATCTCCTCTTCTTATAAGGAAACCTGTCCTTTGGGATCAGGACCCACCCTAATGACCTCATTTACCTTCATCCGCTCTTTGAAGACCCTCATCTCCAAATACTGTCACATTCTGAGGTCCTGGGGGCTAGGACTTCAACACGTGAATTTGGAGGGGACAGTTCAGCCTATAGCACATAAAGGGACAATTTAACACAACCAGATACAACCGCACCCCTGCGTATGTATGTAGACCCCTCTTTTCACTGTGACTATGTCCCCTTCTCCATTGGGGGTGCACGGGTCCTCATGTGCTTTCCCCAGTGAACCTGAATTTATCATGCACCTCAATTTTATAGCCGGCATCAAAGGCGTCACCAAAATCCCAATGAAATGACTCCTGAAACCTTAGTTTTTTCTACGAATTGGGCGTTTCTATTACAGGCCATTCTGTTCATCTGACTTGGTTTGCTTTTCATGGGTCTGTGCTTCTGTCTTCCCCTGATCTGGTCATTCATGGGTTATGCATAGATTATGGGGAAAGAGGACCATCACAGAGGAGAATCAGATTATTCCGTGCTCCGGACCGGCAAAGCCAAACTCACCTCGTTCCATCCTTTATTAGGGTCATCCTTTCTTGTGAAATCCCTACATCTCATGATTCAAAACTAATTGTTGGTGGATTGTTTATGGTTTTTATCCTCCTTAGTATTCTTTTATGTATGGTAGTTATTTCTGAATATGTTCCTCTTGGAAAAATGTAGTATATGTCATAAAGCTCCATTTCCCTGTTTCTATCCAGCTTTTTTTTTTTTAAATTATGTTTAGGTGCATTGGGTCTTCGTTGCTGCGTGTGGGCTTTCTCTAGTTGCAGCGAGCGGGGGCTACTCATAAATACACCCAAAACTACTGAATTGTATGCTTAGAAGGGTGAATTTTACCATATGTGAATTATCTCAAGAAAGAAAACCAGAAAGGATAGCAAAAATTCTAAATTTAAAAATTAAAACAAATTTTAAAAGCCAATGGATTAAATAATTTTTAAAAAGCTATAGAATTAAATAATTTTTTGAAATAAAGCACTTCTGCTACATTAACAAAATGATATTTATTGTGAAGCAGAGTGCTTGTGCAGATACTGAGTTGTGAGCTGAACCAGCTGCTCTTTTCGTGGAACACCATTTTTGGCTTCTTGGTTAGAAGATGCCACGTGGAGCAGAGTATCCTGGCTTATTGCTAAACCGGCCCTAGGAAAAAGCTTTAGAATTGGTTCTCCAAGCCAGCTAACAGGTACACGAAAAGGTGTTCAACGTTGCTAATCATCAGGGAAATGCAGATCAAAACCACAGTGAGACATCACCTCACACCGGTCAGAAGGCCATCATTAAAAAGAACACAAATAACATGTTGGGGAGGGTGTGGAGAAACGGGAACCCTCCTGCACTGTCGGTGGGAATGTAAGTTGGTGCAGCCCCTATGGAGAACAACAGTATGGAGGTTCCTTAAACTAAAAATAGAGCTACCATATGATCCAGCAATCCCACTCCTGGGCACATATCCAGACAAAATTAATTCGAAAAGATTCATGCACCCCAAAGTTCATAGCAGCACTATTTACAATAGCCAAGACATGGAAGCCACCTAAATGTCCATCAACAGGAATGGATAAACAAGAAGTGGTTCATATATACAATGGAGTACGGCTCAGCCATGAAAAAGAATGAAGTAATGCCATTTGGGGCAATATGTTCCTGTAGCTTATTTATACATAGCAGTCTGGACCTCTTAATCACCTACCCCTATCTTGCCCCTCCCCCCCACTGGAAACCACTCGTTTGTTCTCTGTATCTGTGAGCCTGCTTCTGTTTTGTTATACAGTATTCACTACCTGGTTGTATTTTTTAGATTCCACATATAAGCGAGATCATACAGCATTTGCCTCTCTCTGACTTATTTCACTTAGCATAACGCCCTCAAGGTGCATCCATGTGGCTGCAGATGGCATTATTTCACTCTTTTTCAGGGCTGAGTAGTTTTCCACTGTATAAATGCACCACATCTCCTTCATCCATTCCTCTGTCGATGGACATTGAGGTTGCTTCTGAGGGTGGGTCTTTAATCCAGTATAACCGGTGTCATTATAAGAAGAGGAGACACTGAGAGGAGAAGCCCTGTGACGATGGAGCAGAGATTGGAGATGTGTCTACAAGCCAAGGACCAGCAAGGATGGCCAGCAGCCCCCAGATTCTGGAGAGAAACCTACATCAGTTTCTCCCCTGGAGTCTCCGGAAGGTTCCAGCCCTGCCCACACCTTGATCTGAGACGTCTGGTCTCCAGAACTGAGAGAAGGTACTTTTCTGTTGGTTTCAGCCATCTGGTGTGTGGTCACGTGTGATGGCGACCCCGGGGAGACTAATACAGGTGTACGCACTCAGTGGCTCATCAAACTGCATGGCTTGGCCGCGTCGGTGTTCAGGGCAGTAATGTTACGTGAACGACACCCAGTGAGTGCTCGCCATTTCTCTGTGTTCTCGGGGGGAATCCACTGCGTTGCTCTCCCAGACACACCGTGTATGGTATTTGATGTTGGCTGTTAGACGCACGGGGCTGAAATGCTTACCCTCCATCGTCCTCCGACGACCTTCCATCTACAGAGCAGGCTCTGGTTTGCTAGCGGGATGCAGCGTATCAGGGGCTTTCAGGTCTGTCTTCTCACTCAATGCTCTGCAGATGTTGAGAGAGAGGCCCTGTTAATATCCCACTTTATCAACCGTGGGAACTCTGGGGCTCCTGTGATGATGAATAAGGGAGTGGGCTTTTATACCCAGATCTTCTGCCCTCCCTAATCAACAAGTGCTTCCTCAACCTGGCTGTGCATAAAAACACACATTCCTGGGCCCCGTCCTCTGAGAGTGACCTGGGTAGGTATCCGGTTGACAGTATTTTTAAGAAGTTCCTCCAATGATTCTATCGCTGGCCCCGCAGAGAGGCGCTCAGGGAAAACACTGAGATTGTTTGCAATTTCGTCATCATCTCTCTGGGTTAACAAGAGCCTTGGTCTCATTTCTGGAAGAAGGAAAGAATTCAAGAACCGTTTTCTTTGCACGTGCATTATGCCGGATATTCAAGCACAGTGTTACAAAAAGTAAGATGAGTGTTTATTTGCATGTCCCGTGACACATCAGACATGGTTTCAGGAATCAGTTTGCAACAGCACGGAAATCATGGACCAGCTTAAACTGGCTTTGCCTCCTTAAATAGGTTGTTGATTAATCAAACTGAAACAGCACCAGCTTCACCTGGTTTCGCCTCATTTAATAGGTCGTTGATTCATCAATACCCGAGTTATTTTACAGAGACAGCACTGCACATGCTCAAGACGGGAACCCATATTTCTAGGGTGACCTCGGAGCCAAGAATCTTCAGTCCCCAAAACGTAAGGACTAGAAATGTTACCACTGGAGCCCTTTACGAAGCGAGAACCCCTTCAATGAGGAAAATCTGGCCTCCAGCTGCAGGAGTAGCTCATATGGCCTGATTGGAGACTAGCCAATCAGCTTCCAAGCTAGAAACTCCCTGACCCCTTAAAGTTCACTGCGGACGCCGAGTTGTGGAGACGCATTTGCGAGTTTGGGCTGCTGGTGGTTGAGCTGACGGTGAATCTCTTCGTCTTCTGGGAAAGCTTGTGCCATTGCATTGGCTTCTGTGCACGTCGGGCGGTGAGCCTTTGCTCGGTGACAAGTCTTGGGGGCGCTCATCACATGCTGAGTCACCTAAAGATACTGCATCTCGGTCAGTGTGCCCACCACCAGCCCCACCGGCCGGGTGAGAGGTCTGAGACGTGTGTGCAGGAGGGATGACAAGACGCTGGTGCCGTTTTTCATGACGCTGTGGAGTAGGATCCTGTACCGTCAGTGGGATGCAAAGGTAAGAGTGCGGGTGCCTTTAGGTGTGCAGCCTGGGCTGGATTTCCACGTGCTTTTCTACAGAGGCACGTTCAATCCCGTTCAGCCTCACGGAGGGAAGGGAGGCTTACACTCTCCCTAGTTCAAATAGGGTCACCCCCGGGGGAAAAGCAAGAACAATGAAGACTCCAACAGCAGTCTCCCCAAACTGTTGCCAAACTTGAATCTGGTGGAGCTGGATGGAATATGACACCCCAAAGCCTCCTGCACCCACCTGCCCTTCTTTGTTTTGTGCCCCATCTTTTCCATCCAGCCCAGGCTGTGGTCACCCATGGACTTGGTCAGACAGCCGTGGGAGAGAAATGGGCTGAATTCTTAATGAGTTGGACCCTTGTCAAAGCAAGGTGGGGAACCCAGGCTAAATACCATCGGGAAATGAAGATGCATTTTTCCAATTACTGGAATCGTATGTCTTTCGATGTATCAGTTTGAGGGGAAATTGTGATGTTTTTAGCTCACTTTGCCATTTGTGCTGTTTTTGGAAATCTATAAAAATACTGAATCAAGTTCACCTGAAACTAATAGACTATACAGCAACTATAGTTCAATTAGAAAACCCTGTAGCTTTTAAAAACCTAAAGGTAACTGATTAAGACCTGGAACTTTCCCAAGACAGTGAGTGTATTATCCTAGCAGAGTAGCTGGACTTAACACTTTCCTGTTGCCTGTATCATAATCTTATATGGGGCCTTTGGCTGCGTGTGTTAAACATTTCCCAAAGATGGGTCCCATCTGCCCTTCCTGCCCCTCCCCCCGCCGAACAGCCATTCTGGTTGAGTATCTGGTGAAAATCTGCCTTTGAAGCAAGGCACTGCGCTTCTCTTCCATGCTTCCAATTCCCCATCAGAGCCTCAGCCCACGGGCTGTGTTCCCCAGCAAGTAACTAATAGACGATTCTCCATGACTCAGTTTCTCCGAGTCCAAATCTGGTCACCCCAGACCTTCTCTGCAGATGCATTTAACCCGGAGAAGACTCTACCGCGTTTCATGTTTTATGTCCACGTGGCTTCTCCTGTGTAAGTCCCCTGAGGGCAGGGTCTGCGCCCCCTGGGGTACACGGGGAAATTCACAGGATGCCCAGCTACCCAAGCCTGTTCGCTAGCCGCGTCGAGGGCGGCGCTTGCAGATAATTGTTACCAAAGCAAACCCGAGTCCCGTGCTCAGCAAGGCCCAGCTCCTGACCCCGGGTTGTGGTGAAGGAAAGAGCAGCGTTTGTCTGCAAGACGCCCCACGTGCGGCCAAGTCTAGAGAAGGGCGGCTCGCGCTGAAGACGCGAACTCCCCGAGGGCCTTCAGGGAAAGGCTTTTAAACCAGGGCGAGGGAGAGGGTTTCGGGTGCGAGGTCAGCTCGTGGTCCTTCTTCGGCTTGGTTGGTGGGGGACCAGGAGTCGGCGTCGTCAACCTTCTGATTGCAGCCACCTGGGGTCTCCGTGCTGGTGGGCTCGGGGAAGTCCGGTGAGGCTACAGGTTTTCTACCAATAAGAGGCAGGTGGAGAACATGCGGCGGGGGCGTGTCTACCCCGTGAGGCCCCATAGGGTCCTGCTCGGTTACACCCTGAGTTGGCAGGGCCGTTAAGCCGGCCCAGAAGTGACAGGAAGCCGGAGCAGGCTGCCTCCTGGGATCACTCCTCATCCTTTGGCGAGACCCCCCCCCCCGCCCCCTTTCTCCGGCTTGGGTGTTTGTGCTGTGGCTTCGTGGCTGAGCGCCCTCCCGCTGGATGGCAGTATCCACCAGTACCTGCTTCCCCTCCCTCTGTGGCTTCATCGCGGGCTGGGGGCTTTATTTGTTCTCTCCGTCATGGTCACCTCCGTCTGGGGTCGGTGCTGATTTCGGGCCATGGGAGGATACAGAACCGAAGGCGCTGAAGCAGACACATACATCAGATTGTCTCTCGAATGCTCGCTCTGACCTAGTTGACGACTAGTGCCCGTCATGGTCTCACGAATACGAGAATTCATGCCCGAGCTGGCCGTAGCGTCTCGTGGCTGGTATCCCAAGCCCTAATCACGCTTCCCCTGACTCTAGGTTAGTCCTTGTGCATAACACCTCAGTTTGGGGGGCTGAAAGAAACAATACATGTAAAAGCCAGATGCGTGTGTTTCTGGTAGTGTGTTTATTCCCATTTTGTGGAAATCAGCAGATGTTCTTAGAAACATAGGAATGCCTGATGTGGTCATACTTCATTCCTTACAGGGTGTATGAGTTTCCAGAGACTGAAACAATTGACTTGTAGACCAGGGAAGCCCAGGAAAACCATTTTTTTAGGTTTTCCTAAGAAGCCTAAAAGAGGTCCAGGAGGTGGGGCCCCCATGATGGCATTAGTGCACTTATAAGAGGAAGAGGCAAATAATAAACTCCCTCACTTCCCTCCCCCTACCTCAGCCAGTGATCTGAGATATTCAGATCATTCAGATGGTATATATTTTTAAATTACTTAATTTGAATTACTGGTGAATTCATTTTCCTTTTAGATGTTCTAAAGGATAAATTTGGAAATTCACTTTATTAAGATTTTTTTGATGTGAACCATTTTTTTTTTTTTAAGTCTTTATTGAATTTGTTACAGTATTGCTTCTGGGGCTTCCCTGGTGGCGCAGTGGTTGAGAGTCCGCCTGCCGATGCAGGGGACACGCGTTCGTGCCCCGGTCCGGGAAGATCCCACATGCCGCGGAGCGGCTGGGCCCGTGAGCCGTGGCCGCTGAGCCTGCGCCTCCGGAGCCTGTGCTCCGCAACGGGAGAGGCCACAACAGTGAGGGGCCCGCGTACCGAAAAAAAAAAAATTGCTTCTGTTTTATGGTTTTTGTTTTTTTGGCCATGAGGCGTGTGGGATCTTAGTTCTCGACCAGGGATTGGACCCACACTCCCTGCATTGGAAGGCGAAGTCTTAACCACTGGACCACCAGAGAAGTCTCTGGAAGTTCACTTTAATAAAAGTGTGTGTGTGTGTGAGTCTCTGTGTGTATGTATCTGTGTATTTATCCTTTTATTTTTATCTATTTATAGATAATAGATATCTATTAAAAATAAATAGGTATCTATTAAAGATACAGAGGTATATAAAATATACCTATACATAGTATAAGTAGATATCTATTTATAGATACAAATATGGAGACAAAGAGATTATTCTGCATATCTTTTATTGTAACATGTTTTTAAACATTTCATATTGGAGTAGACTTGGTTTACAATGTTTCAGGTGTACAGCAAAGTGATTCAGTTATACATATACATGTATCTATTTTTCAAATTCTTTTCCCATTTAGGTTATTACAGAACATTTAGCAGAGTTCTCTGTGCTATACGGTATGTCCTTGTTGTTTATCTATTTTAAATGTCGTAGTGTGTATGTGTCAATCCCAAACTCCCAATTCTTCCCTCCCCACAGACCTTTCCCCTTTGGTAATCATAAGTTTTCTGTCTGTGAGTCTGTTTTGTAAATAAGTTCATTTGTATGATTTTCTTCAGATTCTGCACATAAGTGATATATGATATTTGTCTTTCTCTGTCTGACTTCACTTAGTATGATCATCTCTAGGTCCATCCATGTCGCTGCAGATGGCATAATTTCGTTCTTTTTTATGGCCGAGTAATATTCCACTCTATATATGTACCACATCCTCTTTATCCATTCATCTGTTGATGGGCACTTAGGTTGCTTTGTTCGAGAACTTCAGATACTTAGCTTTCCCAGGTTTGTAAAGAAAAGTTGAAGGAAGAGGATGGTGGTTCAGGTGAGGCTTCCTGAGTAGACATTTGAGGCCGAGAATGGTTAAGACACAGGGTGATTGGTTGATTACAGGGTGCATTACTGAACCGCTTTATGTTCTAAATGTCTGAAAGTGAGGACGTGGGCTGACGTCCTGTGAGTGGGAACAGCCACGAGCTAGTGTACTAATTTCAGGTCCTTTTCATGGTGTTGGGTACTGCTCACCTGACTGGATAGCATGATCACCCGGTATTACTTTCGGAACCGTCCACGAGTGGACACCTTGAATCAGGTTGGGCGCAGGTAGAACATCCAGGTGCGTCCCTCTGTCCCCCACAGCTGTGAACGTTCAAGATCATCATCTCCAGTTATGTCATTAAATAAAAGCACCCAAGCAAGAGGAAGTCGACGACGTTTATCACAATTCACTGATTTACCAATAAGTCTTCCAGGTAACTGGGGAGCCTCTCAGGGTCAGACTGCTCTCCAAACCCTGTGCGTTTTCCTATGACTTTTTTTTTTTTTTTTTTTGGTACACGGGCCTCTCACTGTTGTGACCTCTCCCGTTGCGGAGCACAGGCTCCAGACGCGCAGGCTCAGCGGCCATGGCTCACGGGCCCAGCCGCTCCGCGGCATGTGGGATCCTCCCGGACCGGGGCACGAACCCACGTCCCCTGCATCGGCAGGCGGACTCTCAACCACTGCGCCACCAGGGAAGCCCTCCTATGACTTTTCATTGATCACTTCCCCCTACATTTGGTGGGTAACCACCTGACTTTTATTATTTAAAATACTGAGAAAATCCCGTACAAGGGCATGCTTCTAGCTACCTACTTGGCATCTGACGCCAGTGGGTTTCAAAATAAATACTAGTATTGAGGATGTTGGCATGAAGTGGGTCTGTTCCTTAGATAAACAGTGGGCTTTGTTAAGATCTGAAGTGCTGACAGAGCCTCGGAAGGAGAGCCCGAGATTTCAACACTTTTTTTTTTTTAAGAGTTTTTTGATGTGGACCCATTTTAAAGTCTCTGTTGAATTTGTTACAACATTGCTTCTGTTCCGTGTTTTGGTTTTTTGGCCGTGAGGCGTGTGGGCTCTTAGCTCCCCGACCAGGGATCGAACCTGCACCCCCTGCGTTAGAAGGCGAAGTCTCAACCACTGGACCGCCAGGGAAGTCCCTAGATGTCAACACTCTTGACGTCCCATCTTTGGCAGCCAGAGGTGACTACTTTTACCTGCAGCCCATCTTGGTTCCTCAGTGGCAGGTGGTTTTGAAAGCTAGGTTTTCACTCATGTTTCCCCATGACACACAAATCCGCCTACGTCCGTCCAGCTGTCCTGCCAGCTGGGTGGCCTCTGTGTATCTTGATGAATTTCCAAAACAAGAATGGTTAGTCTGTGTTGAATTCCCTTCTAGCATCTCACTTACCCCAGTAGGTTACAGCCGCCTGGGCACAAAACCACGCAAGGTAATTTCAGGATGAACGTGGTGGGAGGTTTGGTCATTCATGCCTGCGAGACTTCTCTGTGTTCTCGCTATGAGATCCTTCTTTTATTTCTTTTTTAAATTGAAGAATATCTGATTTACAACGTTAGTTTCAGGTGTACAGCAAAGTGATAGTTATACATAATGTATGTATTCTTTTTCAGAATCTTTCCCCATATAGGTCATTACAGAGTATTGAGTAGAGTTCCCTGTGCCCTACGGTAGGTCCTTGTTGTTTATCTATTTTATGTATAGTAGTGGGTATCTGTTAATCCCCAACTCCCAATTTATTCCCCACCCCCTTTTCCCCTTTGGTAACCACGGGTTTGTTTTCTATGTCTGAGTCTGTTTCTGTTTTGTAAACAAGTTCATCTGTACCATTTTTTTTAGATTCCACATACAAGTGATATCATATGGTATTTATTTTTCTCTGACTTATTTCACTTAGTATGGCTGCAAATGGTATTATTTCATTCTTTTTCTAGGGCTAATATTCCATTGTATACATGTACCACATCTTCCTTATCCATTCATCTGTTGGTGGACACTTGGGTTGCTTCCACGTCCTGGCGATTGTAAATAGTGTTGCAGTGAACATCGGAGTGCATGTGTCTTTTTGAGTTAGAGTTTTCTGCAGGTATATGGCCAGGAGTGGGATTGCTGGATCACAGCGTAGCTTTATTTTTAGTTTTTTAAAGAACCTCCATACTGTTGATATTGTTATTTTAACTTGGGGAGTTGGCTTTGTGAATTGGGCTGTTTGAATTTTCCTGCCTGTTCACTTCGTTAAGAGCCTACCTTTCGTAGACTCTCATTGGATTAGGAGTTGGGTCAAGATAAGGACACACCTGTTATGGACTGAATGTGTTTCCTGCCATTCTCCCGCCCCCGCCAATTCATATGCTGAAGCCCTAACCCCCAGTGGGATGTGTTAGGAGAGAGGCCCTTGGGCAGGTTTGGATGAGGTCAAGAGGGTGGGACCCCCATGATGGCATTAGCGTCCTTAGAAGAAAAGGAAGAGACACTCGCCTCCAGAACTGTGAGAAATAAATGTCTGTTCTGTATAAGCCTCCCAATTTGTACGAATTTGTTTTAGGGGCCGAAGAGACCAAGACATTTAATTCATAAAGTGTTTTATTGTTTGATTAAAAAAATAAATGGAACACCTTTCAAAAAATTTCCAAGTGACAAAGCATCATAGAAACACACCAGTATATGTGTTAAATAATTGTTAGAAATTACTCACAACAATTATGTTTAAAATAATCATTTCACATGTTGAGGGGGTTTGGTGCCTAAAGAAATCCCACCGTATTTTATGGATGTATTAAAACGAAAAAGGGGGGATTCCCTGGTGGTCCAGTGGCCAGGACTTAGCGCTTTCACTGCAGTGGGTCGGGATTCAACCCCTGGCTGGGGAACTAAAATCCCACAATCTGCAGGGCGTGGGCAAAAAATATATACAAATAAAAAAAGGAAAAGAAAAAGGGATGACAAGAAACTCGTTGAGTAAATACTTTTAAACGTAGAGCTTTTTGAAGTGGATGTTTTAAGCTAGAGGAAAACATTGTGATACATTGTAACCATCCAGGTGGTGCCCTGTGGCTGAATTTGCCGTTAAGGAGGGACCCGCCAGCCAGGGAATGTGGGCATATCTGGATGCTGGAGGACAGGAGGAACGGATTGTTCCCTGGATTCCTCAGAAGGAACCAGCCCTGCCCACACCTTGGTCTTAGCCCCGTGAGACTCAGGTCAGGCTCCTGGTTGGTGGTCATTTGTCCCAGTGGTTGTAGGAAACCACATAACAACATCTAGTTATCTTTTCAGAACCATCAGTTTTAGATTCTGCACAGGATGCATGGGCTCCACCCTCTGTGTGTGTGTGTGTGTCCGCCGAATTTATGGCTAATTCTCCCACGTCCTGGGGCTCCATTCGACACTCTGGCCACGGTTCTGAGAGCCCCCAGTCCGGCAGTGCAATGCTTGAGAGGGAAATCTACGCGTGATTTCAAAACGGAGAGAAAAGACAGCCCTTTGCCTTGGGTTCTGGCCGGTCTGCTGGATGGGATCACACTGTGCTTTGTTAGTAAATTACCCTCATAATTGGTCTAATTGCTTTTATTCTGCAAATATTCCTCCGGGTTCATCAGCATTGTAATCAAGGCTTCGCTGAAGTTGATTTAAGGAAGTGCGCGGAGGCGGCCAGACATCCTTTTTATTCAGCCCAAGAGGGCTTTCTCTCTTGCTCTTGCTGGAGTCTGTGTTGGAGTTTTCTGCTCACTGATGCGGGGGTGATTTCAGGGGCTGCCCTTGACAGCGTAACAGGAAAGGTCAGAGCTCGTTCTAATAAACAGCACATGCTAGCACCTCACCAGCGGCAGCCCCATGCATCGCTCATTGTTATGCGTGGAAATAAATTCCCACTGAAGGAAAATGTTTTCCGCGGTGCAAGTTTCACATTGTCCTGGGTCAGTCGTTGGCCTGTTGATTTTCCAAGCAGCTTGGGACTGTTCCCGGGTCATTTGGGCAGGCTCAGATATTTTTTCTCTTCTTCGCAACCTTTTACTCTATGGTTTGTTTGATTCGGTTAAGACTGGTTAAAGAAATTAAATTAGATGCAACAATAGAAATGTATGGATCATATGTTGATGGAATTAAGTTATATTGATTACATGACAACCTCAAATAATCGGAATAGTTATATACAATGACTAGGCACTCAGTACATGCTTTGCCGAGTAAATGAATAATGAATGGGAAAAATCCCAAACAGATGTCTGAATAGTTGCTTGTAAAATTTCCTGTAAACTCTGCCTACTTCTGAAATGTATCCTGTTTCCAGTTCTCCCAAAGAGAAAATTAATATCAGCAACTTATATTTATTCTTTACCAGGTGTCAGGTACTGTTCTAAGCGTTTCCCCTGTGTTAATTATTATTTTTTAGTTTTTATTTTATATTGACGTATAAGTTGATTTACAATGTTGTGTTAGTTTCAGGTGTACAGCAAAGTGATTCAGTTATACATATACACATATCCTTTTTCACGTTCTTTTTCCATTTAGGTTTTTACAGAATATTGAGCAGGGCTCCCTGTGCTCTACAGTAGGTCCTAGTTGGTTATGTATGTTAAATATAGTGGTGTGTATATGCGGAATCTAAAAAAAAAAAGATACAAATGAACTTATTTACAAAACACACACTCAGTCATAGAAAACAAACCTATGGTTACCGCAAGGGAAAGCTGGGAGGGGGAGATAAATTGGGAGTTTGGGATTGACGTATGACAGATTTTTTGTGACGTATAGTTGATTTACAATGTTGTGTTCGTTTCAGGTGTATAGCAGAGTGATTCAGATATATACACACACACAGTCTTTTTCAGATTCTTTTCCCTTCTAGGTTCTTCTGAGTAGAGTTCCCTGTGCTGCACAGTAGGTCTTTGTCGATTATCTGTTTTACTTTTTAAAACTTTGAATCTTTTGGATTTATTTGGCCGTGTCGGGTCTTGGTTGTAGCATGCGGGATCTTTCGTTGTGGCTCACGGACGTCTCTCTCATTGTGGCGCGTGGGCTTAGCTGCCCCGGGGCATGTGGGATCTTAGTTCCCCGACCAGGGATCGAACACGCATCTCGTGCATTGGAAGGCGGAGTCTTAACCACTGGACCACCAGGGAAGTCCCTCTGTTTTCTATATAGCAGTGTGTATCTGTTAGCCCCAGACTCCTAATTTATCACCCTCCCCTTACCCTTTGGTAACCAGCAGTTTGTTTTCTATGTCTGTGCGTCAGCAGGCTGAGATTAATCCCCTCTGCGTTTCTTTGCCGTGTTGGACTCATTAGCTGTCAGGAGTCTCCAAAAGTCCACGTGTCTCGGGAGTGAATATGAAGGTCAAGGGCGTCCGTAGACTTGTGACGTGGGAAGGAAGGGCTGACGGCCTCTGGGATGCTTGCTCAGGGGTGAGATGTGCCTTCCCCTCTTCCGTTCTTTTCTTCCCTGGTGAGCTGGTCGTGAAGCTCGGGGGCGAGGCAGGTGGTGCTACAGGTCGGAGTTGCCGTGACACGTCCCCACGTCAGGAGAGCCACACAGCGGTGAATCCATGAGGCTCCTGGTGCAGTGAGGACAAAGCTGGGGGCTTCCAAAAACCAGGTCCCCTTTCTCCTTGGGTGACAGTCCTGGGGCGGCCATCACCCAGTGCCACCAGCCGGGGGGCTTAGACAACAGATGTGTCATTCGTCCATTCTGGAGACCAGATGTCCAAGATCAAGGTGTGGGCAGGGCTGCTTCCTTCTGGAACCTGGAGGCTCCAGGGGACAAGCTGTCCCGTCCCCTCCCAGCTCCTGGGGGCCGCAGACAGTCCTCGCTCCATCTTGGCTTGTAGGAGCGTCACCTGCATCCCTGCTTCTGTCTTCACATGACCTTTTCTCTGTGTGTCTCTGTGTCTCTTTTTTCTTCTCTTCTTATGAAGACCACCCTGCCCCCCTCCATCACGTCATATTTAAGACCTGCCCTACTCCAGGAGACCCTCACCTTTTTTTGCTCTTCCAGTTTTACTGAGATATAATCAGCCTCCAACACTAGATACGTTTAAGGTATGCAGGATAACGATTTCACTTACATACATCATGAAACGATGACCGCAATAAATTTATCAACATTCATCTCATACAGACGCAAAATAAAAGGAGTAGAAACAAATGTTTTTCCCCTTGTGATGAGAACGCTTCGGAGTTACTCTCTTAGCAACTCTCATGTTTAACGTACAGCAGTGTTAATTATGTGTATCATGTTGTAATTACATTCCTAGTACTTATTTATCTTATGACTAGGAGTTTGTACCTTTTGACCACGTTCATCCAATTCCCCTCCCCCCACCCCTCCCCTCTGGTGACCACAAATTGACTTCATTTTCTGGGTTTCTGTGTGTTTTGAAGTATCACTGCCCTACAGACACTATTAAGTTCCTATTAACACAACCTAGCGATTCGACATTTCTCTATGTTTCAAAAGGATCACCACGATGATTTAGTTACAGTCTGTCACCATACAAAGATGTTACAGCGTGGGGAATACAGTCAATAATTAATGTATGCTTCATCCCCTGGGACTCATTCATTTTGAACCTGGAGGTTGGTACCTCCTCATCTCCGTCCCCTGTTCTCTCCGTAGGACCACACTTCATGACTGACATCTGCGATGACCCTGTTTCCAAATAAGGCTTCTGTTCACTGATCTCACTTCGGGCCGCCCTGTGTTCATTGTTGGCGTGTGAGCAGGTGGGCACGGGGCCGCTGCTTTGCTCTCCGCTGTATTTGCAGCGCGGTAGACGGTGCCGTGCCTTCCAGGTCCTCAGGCGGTCGGGGGAGTGATTTGATGGGTTTTTTGCAGCGTGTGAATCATCAGACCCCGTTGTCTGCATCTGAGAGGCCTCAGACAGCTCCCCCAAAGGGTCAGGACAAGGGTAAACTGCAGGACCTCCCTCGCAGACAGGGCTGGGGTTCTGCATCCTCGGTGAAGAGGTTTAAACAGGGTGGAGGCATACGGGACTGGTGGAGAGGTTGTCGGGC